>NW_026250919.1:0-509 GCF_024043175.1 Alternaria infectoria
TCTTAGTATCTTCAGGAAAAGAAATCAAACGAGATTCTACGAATAGTGTGAGCGAAAGTAGAGTAGCCTACATATATATAAATATATGTAAATAAGTAAAATAGACCAAAATCTGTTTAAATATTAAGGGGAACCTTCCTCTAAGGCTAAATATGATATCATAAGCGACAGCGAATAGTACCGTAAGGGAACGGGTAGAAATAGTAGTTTTATAAGCAGCTCGAGTTAAAAGTAAGAGCGTACCTTTTGCATAATGGGTCACCAAGTTAACATTAGATGCGAGCAAAACCGCGTAGTTAAACCGATGATTAACAAAATGAATTAGTGTCTAAAGTTAGACCCGAAGCTAGGTGATCTTACCATGGTCAGGGCTATAAAGGTCCGAACGGGTTATTGTGGCAAAAATATCCGAAGAACTGTGGTAAGTATAGTGAAAGACAAAACTGACCTAGATAGCTGGTTTTCTGCGAAACCTATAATAGTAGGCAATTCAAGTAACATCTTCGCAG
>NW_026250920.1:0-508 GCF_024043175.1 Alternaria infectoria
AGTAATTTTTCTTAGTTATTAAACTAAGACTTAATAAATTAACTTCTAATTACAGTACATAAAGAACATTAGTTAATTTAACTAGTTTATTAGTACTAGTAAATTTAACTAAAATATCGCCTACACTGCTAGCTTTAATATTATTATTAGTATTACCCTACTTAATAGTAGTAATACTAGGTTTAATATTAATAAATAATTCTTTAATATAGTAGGTATGTATAGTAGCGCTAGAATCTAAAATAAAGTCTATAGTAGAATTACTATTATCTTTATTAACTATAGAAGAAGTTAAAATAGTTTTATTTTTAGTAGTATTATTAATAGATTTATTCTTAATTAAATTAGGATATTTCTTAAAACAATTAGATTCTAAATATTTTTTCTTTTTACAATAATTACAAGTCTTAATATTATTATTAGACTTATTATTATTATTTTTCTTAGTAGTAGACATAGACATTTCTATATCTTTGTTATTACTACTTTTAATAGAATTTCTTTTATT
>NW_026250921.1:0-506 GCF_024043175.1 Alternaria infectoria
CAGGATACCTGGGTGAAAAGAGCTTCCATCGTGTGCGTCTCCTGGGACAAGGTACGCTTCACGTTTTCCTTAAAGATGGAGATTCTTCCATACCCTTGAAGGACATATTAGACCTCAGCTGAGACAGCGAGTGTTTGCAGACCAGTGTCTTTCCGTAGGAACGCTCGCAGTATCCAAGCGTTTAGTGCGTGCTGTGACGACAACCTTAGCTTCTAGGAATACCTCTTTCAAGGAGCAAATTCGACTTGAGGTCTCTCTTCTGCTCATGTGTAATGAGCCTTCATATCGTGTAGTTCTCAACAGCCCATGTCGTGATTTCGCCATGGTACTGATCTATTTGATAAACGCTCAAATGACTAGGATGGCGAAGAGTAACCGGGGTTGCGCGGCGACATGGAAACACACCTCGAGCTGTTGGAGGAGAGTAAGAAGCCCCGCATAGCGACGATTGCATGCAGAGTGTGAGTTTCGTTGGGGGCTGGGGAAGGTCCATCCCTGGATTAGAT
>NW_026250922.1:0-504 GCF_024043175.1 Alternaria infectoria
TAATAGATATATTAAAACAACCTTCAGCGTCAGTAAATCCTGATAATCATGCATCTTGCAATGTAATCAAAACAGGAGCATTCTTCAATTTTATAGTATCAGAACCAAAACGGTTATTTAAAGCATTAATTCATAAAGCTAATTGTACAATTCTATGATTTTGAGCTAAATTACCATTAAATAAGTAGGCTAAAAGTAAAATATGTGAAGGGTTATCTACTATTAATCTATAAAAATCATTATTATTACCACTTTTTCCTTGGGGAAAATGTTTAACAATACCTATCTTCAATTTAGATTGTATTTTATATAGTATATCTTTTTCTTTTTGAGTTAGAACAAACCGAACTCTTTTTTCTTCACCATATGTTTGAATAGCTCCATCTCCCTCTGAAAATCCAATAAATCATGTTAATCAATTATCAGATAAGTCATGTTTTTTTTCAAATAATGTATTATAATAAGCACGGAAAGCCTCAAATTTTAAAGATGTATCGCGTGTAG
>NW_026250923.1:0-503 GCF_024043175.1 Alternaria infectoria
TTATTATCTCTTATTATACTTCTATATAGAGTATAGTAGTCTATTATAAAGTATTTTAACTTATAATAACTTATAGTTACTATACGCTATACTATAATTATCTTTAACTCTATTCTAGTAATATCCTTAAGACTAAATTACCCTATTCTAGGCTTTAACCTTCTACTACTTTAAGGTCTACTATAGCTAAGGCCGCTAAGGATAAGGTTAAGAAGATAGCTATAGTAGATTATATTATATCTTTATCTAAGTAAGGTAGTACTACCCTAGATACCTTTACTAAGAAGGTATATAGTCTATTATATCTTAATATAGCTTATTATAAGGTATTATAAGCTATACTAACTCTTTCCTAGAAGAAGGTTAGAACTACTAATATTACTACTACTGTGCCGGTACATAGGGTGTAACCTAGGTGCAATTTACTTAGTTTGTACTTAACCTAGACATCTATAAGTATAAGATAGACTTTAACCCTATTATACTAGAGGAGAGTAATAGAT
>NW_026250924.1:0-502 GCF_024043175.1 Alternaria infectoria
GTTCAGCACTAAGAATTTTTAGTTTTATAACAGAAAATAGTTAAACAACACATAACTGAAGGTATTTGAGTTAACATATTACTGTTCCTCTAATCATGTAAGATATTTTTCTAAGGATACTGATTCAATAACAATAGGCATTGATGAATGAAGTATCCCACATATCTCGCTACATTGCAATTTCCCTACTAAATATCTTTATAAAACTATCTCTTATTTATATGAGAAGTAATATCCTTTATACAATTTACCATCCTTCAAACGAGAGTTTAAAGTTTTTCTGTCTAATATTATACCTATATTTTCAAAGTATCTAATTGTATCCATTATACTATTAATTTCTTTTGAAAATGTATCATTATTCACTAATATACTTTTATTCTTTTTATTAATTTTTTCCTCTCTTGTTCGAAGAAGAAAAGGGCCTTTATCTTTGTTAAGTTTTTTATGTAAATATTCATCTATAATCAAACCTACTTGTTTAAAATCTTCAGGTAAAGTT
>NW_026250925.1:0-501 GCF_024043175.1 Alternaria infectoria
TAGTATTACTATACACTATAGAGTTAGTGTTAGATATTAAAATCTAGTTACTACCTTATAGTAGCGTTTTGCGTTAATCTAGCTTTCTTAGCCTCTTTTCTAGCAGCGCCTTTAAGCCTCTCTTTAGTAGATAGCACTACTTTTTAATAGTTAGCCTTGCTACTTAGTAAGCTATTCTACGTTTGTTTACTATAGATATTTAGGTAGATACCTAGTACTTCTTGCTACGTAGTGTAGATGCGTAGTAATAAGAACGTATACCTAGGTTAATACACGTATAATAGTAAATTTATAATACTATTTATATATAGTAGCTTTAGTAAAGGCTCTTAGTAGAGAATCTAAGTCTACTCTTATAACTAAGTAGAAAGGTAACATCTTCTACGTAACTATTATTTACAGCCTACTATAGAATAGTATTACCTTCTTCTATAATACTATTAAAAGATATACTTTTTTTAATAAGAATGTATATAAGGTTGTATTACTATCTCTTAAGAG